>NW_026926966.1:0-28693 GCF_032062105.1 Saccostrea cuccullata | reverse complement strand
AAAAAGTACAATATTGCTTGAGAACCATTTTTCAACTGTAAAAAATAAATAAGAAATCCAATATAGTTCAAACTGGTTTCACTTGGGTTAAATGTGTTATTTTTATATTTAAAAAAGTAAAATTTTTATATTAGAAGAATATTGTAAATTTCAGAGAATGAGGATTACTGTATTCAATTTGCTTACTTCATGTCCGAAAGTAAAACAACATTAACAGTCACCCGTGGGCGTCCATTTGATAAACCCCCTATATTGTGGACAACGGAAAATAACCCCAAAAGAGAGATAGGAAAGTGGGTTCCTGTGTCGGTCAACTTTAAAGGACTGCAAGACAGATAGGTAGTAAGCACAAGTTAAAGAGATAATACTAGGTATTCATAGACATAATGGCTTTAATCAGGCAATGAGAATTAGAAGGGAACATAAGTATTCAAAGACAAATTAAAAGCTACGGATTATAAGTACTGAAAAGTCACATATTTGGGAAGGGGAAAATTTTCGTGGTTTTAGAAATAATATTGAAAAGTGGGGATTTTATTTCGTGGTTGGAGAAATTTGAGTTAAATGTATATCAAACTTTACATTCTACATTGGAATTTGTGGGTCTCGCCATAGTCTGAAAATAACAAAAACTAATCCCCTATGAAAATTAATGATGTAACAGTATTCAAGACAATTAACTTAAAAGGATAATACATTAAAAGTTAAAGGGAATATAAGTAATCAATGACAATTAAAAGGTATTTTTAGTATGCAAAGACAAAGGGATTGTAGACAATCAAAGACAAATAATAGGGATTATAAGTATTCAAAGACAAAGGGACTATAATTATCAAAATCAAATAAAGAGATCAAAGGACGAAGAGACTTAAAGATGCTAAATTAAAAGCAAAGGAATTTCAAACAGTAACGGTTTAATGAATATTAGTTTACGTTTGGAGCAATTGTTTAAGTAAAAAGTAATAGTTTTATTGTAGGAAATTTAGTTACAGCATTTCAATTTTATTATATTTGCAAAGATGACCAACGTTCACACGTTCTCATGTTAGGCTAGTGAATTCAATTTAAATTTGAAGACATGCTTAATCTAGGTATTTTGATTTTAAAGACAGATTGATTGATTGATTGTATACTGTTTAACGTCCCTCTCCAGAATATTTCACTGATATGGAGACGTCACCATAGCCGGTGAAGGGCTGCAAATTTAGGCCTATGCTCGGCACTCAGGGCCATTGAGCAGGGAGGGGTCTTTATCGTGCCACACCTTCTGTGACACGGGGCCTCGGTTTATACGGTCTCATCCGAAGGACCGCCCCATATAGTCGCCTTTTACGACAAGCAAGGGGGTACTGAGGACCTATTCTAACCCGGATCCCCACGGGGCTTTAAAGACAGAAAGTCAGTAAATTGTCAGTAAAGATATTTATCAAAATATGACATGTTTCTATTATATAGCACAATCAAATCCTTATATATTTTATTAATTTAGATATCCTCGTTAAATAAATGAGTACTAAAATAAATTACTTCTTTTTACAGGCAATCAAGGGTGATACATATGACGAAAATGACAGATTCCTAGCTATAGATGAGATTGATGTGTACGAAGGAGTCTGTCAAAAGATGTAGTAAAGCAATGTGGTTTTATTATGTAACAGTAATTAATAAATCAAGGAGAATGCTTTATTATTTTGAGTGAGTTTACTTTTTTTATATATTAATATTAAGTATAGAGACGAGAAATGTTAGCATATTATTAAAATGTTATTTACAATCCATACATTCATCTCGATTTACAAATAGTTTTTTTGCTATACTTCCAGACTAGTAATACTTATGACTTATATGCATATACTTATCTACGTGGTGCGTGTTCTTATTAAAAAATGATAAGCAAGTACTAGTACACTATGACTACATTTGTATTCTCTTTTAAAAACAGCTTTGTTTCCAAAGTTTCGTCCATTGGAGCCTTTTGTTTTTATGTAGAAATCAAAGTCATCTCGTTTGTCTTACATTTTAAGTTATTATTATTTACTAGCCAGCACATCTGAATGTTAAGTTTGGCAATAGCAAGTGTTTCTTCTCAATCATAACATGCTCTCTACTTGAAATATCTACTTGCTTTTTATGTGTAAAAATGAACAAAATACTCAAGTTGAATAAAATTTGTTTTATTTACAATGTAAACAAGTATTTAATCCAGTTTTTTGGCTATTGATTTGACCTGTACATACATAAAGAATATACCGGTATAAAACTAGTTTTTGTGTACACGTTTTATTTCAGAAGCACATTCTCTAACGTTTGCCATGTTTACTCTTATTTTTTGGTACACCTTTAGTTAACTCTTCATGAATTCGATAAACAATAATTTTTTAATCAAATATCAATCACGATAAACTTGTAAATCTGTTGGAAAATATCAAAGCATTGCAATCACGCAACAGCTGACTAACACTTCGGCGTTGTCGTAACAATGTTAGCTGTCGCCAGTGTCTCTGTGTCTACATCATAAATATGACTTACTGAAATCGTAGATCCTTCGGCCCTCACATGTTTTGATCACGTGACCGACCCACTTCAATCCCTGTTGAATTTTTTAATTTATCATTTATTTCTTAAATAAATATGTCCCTTTCTTTCTTTTTAAAATCGAACATGGCTGATGCTTAACAGGCAACGCTTGGTGTCTCATGAAATTTGTTTTTCAAATCAGTATGAAAAACTATGAATTTTTACCAACTGAATCATGAATGTCGTATATTTTTACCAATTGAATTTCAAAGATTGTAATGTTTTGATCAAATTTGATACTTGATTGCAAATTACTAGTAATTGACTTGGACATGTGTTTCTGTTCCATCGGACCCACCCATCTCTTTCCGGGAGACCGAAATTTCTTCGGCCTTCACATGATTTGATCATGACCGATTAAATTTAATCTCCATTGAAATTTTTAGCTTCTTATATATTTCTTTAGGTAGAACCTATGTCGGAAAAGTCTTTGTCTCAGGATTTTTAAACCTTTCAAAATGATACATTAGTACTTGCTTATCATTCAATTAAAATTTCATAATATGTTTTCTTGATTTTAAATGTAGTTCAACCTGTGAAACTTGGAGTGGTAAAAAAATTACATACCGCGACTGCAATTTTCAATTATTTTTAGGGGTACTTGTTAAGAAGAGAATATGAAAAATCACTAAAACCTCTTCAAACATCGTCGTTTATAGACTTTATTAACTGAACAATATTAAGCAATATTTCTCAAGAATAATTTCTTTTTTATTCAATTGACATAAAAGATAAGTCCACATTTTACAAACAAAAAAAACAAAAAAAAACAAAACGTAAATGAACTCTATTTTTTTTAGTCAATTTCCACCCTAGATTTGTAAATATTTTTCAGATTTCTTTGTAACAATGTTTTCAATCTTTAATATGATGAGGAACATACCCAAATGACTACAAACAGGGATAAAAATATATACATTTCGCCTCCAACTAAAAAGATCTAGGTTATTTACCGATGCTAATATTCTTGACCTTTTTGCACTTACACGGGATTTAATTATTAAATGACTGTTTGGGGTTACTTTCAGATAAAAAATGTTTATCAAAATTGTATTTTTTATTTAAAAAGATGATTATTAATACTAAAATTTTAATTTTAAACCAAGAATTTGAATAGGTAACAAATAATTACATTGTATGAACAGGAATGCACATCATTTCAGGATAGATATCTGAATCCCAAAAATGTACACACGATGACACAATCTACAACACGTACATCTTTGACTTAGACACATTTCATCAAGATATTACACTATTGCGTTGGCAACTGAAGATTTCTTAGGAATTTGCATTCCTTCAAGACAGTCACATACCATGCACGTTATTACAGTAAGTTGTTTACATTGTAATTTTATTATACAAGACAGTCTTGGAATTGTCAACTTAATTAAGGTCAAGATCTAGTGAACGAAAGGTGCCTGCAGATTTCTCTAACTCAAGAAATATAAATGTATTTTCTACAATATCTATTGAAGCTGTAATGTACGGGAAAAAGTAACATTGAATTAATTATGAAGTCATAATGGATCTACCACAGGCTGAACACAATCACTAGTTATGATGTCATACGACGTATGTTCTACATTAAAAAGAGACAGTCAGAAAACAGGGTATACATATCCTTTGAACATGTTCTCGAAAAATTAAAAGGAAAGAAAATGGCAAATTTAGAAAAAAAATGTTCTATTTTCAACGTTAATCAAAGCATGGAAAAACAAGATAGGAAGGAGGAAGTAAATTTAAGAAAACGTGGTTAAAAGAAAACGAAGATAAAAAGGGAGTAACAAAAAGGAATAACAAAATATAAATATAGTAAAAACAATCTATCAGAATCCTTCTTTGAACAATTTTTTTATTACAGTATATCCAAGATAGGTTTGGAAAAAAAAAACTGCAGAGGAAAGAGTGGTGGACAAAAACTGAAGAAGTTTGAACAAAGAGATTGCAAAAAAAAAATTCTTGATATACCAGTAAACACACTTTCTGTGGTCCTTTTTTCATTTTAATAAAATTTTAGAAAATAAAAGTATTCTACCTCAAAAGTCCCATAAAAAAATACAAATCTAAAACATAGCAAACTTGGGCCTCTTAAACACTTAAGGCGGACTATCGGATGCCAGGAGGATTGAGTATCCCTTTGCGACCGGTCACATCCGTCTTGAGCTCCTTGTTATGACCGGGAAATTTTGAAAAGTTGTAAAGAATTTATTGTGTGAAAAATGGCCCAACAATTAGTATGAAAAACTTTAGTCAACTTTTGACTTAATGATTAATAATGGACCATACAACTGCGAACTGATGACGTTCAGAGTCAGAATTTCACATTTCATCAATATATTTGTTGCAGTAGGGGCAATATGTGTTCCTGATTGGCACATTTGTTTCGTCGCAGTAATAAAATTATACTGTATCACTTAATACTTTATTGTAGCTAGAAAAGCATTGTTGTTGACCGTGTACACAGAAAAACATTACAGAGAACACCTTAATAAGTAAGATATTACTTCATCTTTTTCATGTGTTTTACATAGTCAATGGAAAGAAAAATCTCAGAAAAATGGAGGAAATGGTGTGAAGAAAAATATCTTTGAATTATGAATTTACTGGGTCTTAAATACTTTAAAAAAAATAAATTGACTTTGTTGTATCAAAAAGGAAAAAAAAAGGATTTCTAGGTTACATTATATAGAATGCATTCCACATTTTTCGTTCTATATATCATGCTAAAAAAAATAAAAAGTGAGTTGAAAGTTGAAAAAAAACCCATAATTTTTAAAACAGTAATTTTATTGTAAAAAAAAAGGTTCAAAATTGAAAAAGTTTGACAATATAATTTATTTTTGAAATTCAGCCGATTAAAAAAGCAAATGATAATAAATTTTGAAAGAAAAGAGAGTTGAAGGAAAATGTAAAGATACGTTTAAAAGGAAGAACAAAATACAAAATTAGAAAAAAAAATCCTTAACAAATTCTGACATTTGTCCGCTGGTGGAGAATCCAAGATATTAAGAGGAAAAATAGCAGAGGAAACAGCTGTCAAAAGATAACGAAGGCAAAAATCGGTTGAATAAAGAGCATTTTAAAAAAAGAATGGATTTTTTAATGGGGGCTCTGCCTCTTTATTGGCTTTTTCCAAGAAAAAATTATATGTCAAGAAAATTTTGAATTATAGATAAGAAAAAGAACATTCAAAGAAAAAGCACATGGAATATTATTATTTTAAAAAATGTAATAAGGAAATTATATAAAAAAAAGTATAACATACATAGGAAATGTTTATAATATCATCAAAACATGCATAAATTTAAAACAGAAAATTTCTCGAATGCCAATCTGCTGCGTTAATGAAGAAAGTAACATTCTAATTGAGTCTGTTATACATAATTATAAATAATCACCCATTTAAAATATTTAAAAGGACACAATGAGTCAAAATCATGTTTTTGTTGTAAGATATCTTTAGCATACAGAAAAAGACTTATGAAAATTATCAGTATATACAGAAGATATGACAATTAAACTGAAAGAAAAGAGTCCACAATGTAATTGCCGGAAAAACAAAGGTTGTATCTACCGTTTCGTTGTTTCATGCTACTTTTATTTTTAGCTCAAACTTGTAAACAACATTCAACTGAAGCATGCAAAGGTGAGAAATAGGTTCTAACAACTTTTTAAAAAAAGATTACATCAAAGTTTTTGATCTACTTTCATTCATTGGTGGATATCTGAGACCATGGTAACTATGGAAACTTATTCAACTTTTCTCGTATGTGTACAATATGGAGGAAGAATTTCTAAATAATTTTGCAATATTTTTGTTCTGGGGCATACAGATATTATTTTTACTTTTATTTTTCCCCATAAAAGTATAATTTTTAGGTTCTGAAATCTGTAATTTTCTGAAACTTAATACTTTTAGACACTGAACAAAATTTACAGAGACCATGCGAAAATTCTACATTTGTAAATTTTCCTCGCTTTAATAATTCCTGACAATTATTTTATTGTACAAGACTTTTTTTATCAAATAAAAGAAAACATCATAATTATATATAAATACACAGTACTTTAATGGCATGATTGGATGAGCTGTAGTTAGTCATTTTGTTTCAGTGATATTTTAATTTCCCTACTTTCCTATTGGACATCTTCAGTATCTGTCTAATCACATTCTTTGAAGTACAAATATTTATTTAACTAAACATCCTCTTAATGAGTACGCAGTTGTGTGCTTCCTTGATATAAAGCTGTGAAGAGTGTATTCCGAATTAATATCACAGCAATTTACAAACAATGTGCAACCGTACAACCTTAAAGGTACTTGGACACAGATTTGAAGTTATTTTTTTTCTCTATAATATTACGACTTAAATATTTTAATAGCATTTCACACAAAAATTAATTAAAAATCTTATTTCATTTAAAAGATATTGAAATTTCAAATTTTTCGGCGGGTTTGATTGACATATCCTTGCACTCTCACAAATTTAATTTTATTCTTAATCCTTAGGAAAAGTGGCAATCTCGTTTTGTATAAATGAAAAATATTAATACTATAATCAGAAAATTCAGAGTAGACATTTTCGAAAGCAAAACAAACACACAATATATTGTCAGTCCGTGCAGTTGTGGTAAGCAGACTGTGACGATTGAACGCACCTGGTAAATTTTAAACATCCACAATAACAGAACTCGAGCCCTGTTTATAAAAACTGTGTACATAACACAAGTGTGCTCGATTTGCTAATCTCTGTACGCATCTCTTAGTTCGGAATGAGGATACTTGTGAAGGTGTTTTGCTTTCTAACATTTCTTATCTGAATAAAATTATTTGTCTTGATAAAAGTTTTAATATTTCTCATTAATACACATCAAAATTGCCACTTTTCCTTAGGATTAAGAATAAGGTTCACTTAAAATTTGTGAAAGTGCAAGGATGTGTCAATCGAACCCGCCAAAAAATTTAAAGTTTTAATAACTTTTAAATGAAATAAGATTTTTAATTAATTTTTGTGTGAAATGCTATTAAAATAAATAATTCGTGATATTATACAGAAAAATTGAGAAAATATTATCTTCAAATCTGTGTCCAAGTACCTTTAAGGATAAAAAACGATGTCTGTTTGGACTTTTTAAAACTTAAACTGAATGCTAGTAATTTTTAACTTATGTGAAAATAAGTTTTCATAGATCATTAACTCAGGTAGGTCAACTCTAGATATGCATTCTTTTTCAAAATACTGGCGGGTTTTATTGAGCTAAGAATTATACAGTTTCTTAAAACCTTCAAAAGAAGAACTGCTTTGTGTGCAATCTTACCTCCTTTTTAAATAATTAAATGCAAACAAAAATATCGTAACAAAACCAAATGTTTTTATTTTCTTTATTTTTATACTTAAAGTAATTCCTGTAGATTTTATTTTTGGAAGATATTTCAAATTTAAAAACAGGTAAATTTTTCAACTAAAATTGCAATCAAATTTAAATAATCATGAAAAAAAAATATAAATGATTTGAAGTGTCAGATTCAATAAATTGGTCAGTATACATGGAACTTATATATTATTGTTTTCATGAAGAAAATGAGTTAACTATTATAGGTATATAAAGCATATCTCCATAAAAATAAAGAAAGAAAATTATTTGCCTTTTTTTAAAGTTTAAAATGAGAGGATCTTCATTCATAACTGAAGGGTTTGAATACGTATTGGTTGTGATATATCCTTGTGTTTTCAAACAACGTTTACCAAGCATAATACCTAGGACCGTATTCCTACAAACTAAGTTTATGGAGAGGTTATAAATTAATTAAGCTTTACTGTAAGTTAATTGGTACTATTTAAATATTCAGGAAATCAGAAAACAGAGAGAAAAATGATATCGTGTATGACCTTAATTAAAAGAGAACTTCAAGTCTTGAAGGTTTTGTGAGAAAAAAAGTTATATTCAACAATTTAATTGATGTCTACAAATTTAGACCTGTGCTCGGCACTTAGGCTCTTTGTGTAGTGGTGACTCTCTTTCGTGCCAGCCTCTACTGCGTCACGTGACTCAGTTTATAGGTTCTCTTCCGAAGGACCCATGTCTCCACGTTCTGCAGTGGGATTCGAACCCGCGACGTTAGGATCAACTCCTTAATTTGCGACTATGGAGCAGACGCCCTAATCATTGTAAAATGCGGGCGACTTTCATAAATCAAAATGGAAAATATTGGCAGGAATTAAACTTTGGCACAAAGTAAATGAAAGTCAAGAATTCGTAGAATGTGGAACATGGATTTTGTTAAAGATCCATTTACTGATTGATTGACCTTTATTTAAGTGAGAGTATACTTGAGAATATTTGAGATAAATATCTAATTATATTTTTATATAAAATTTTCAAAAAAAAATTCTACGGTAGAATTATTTAAAGGGGGTGGGGTGTTGATGGTTAGATGGATATGTATTTATTTAGAATGCTTCATAACTATATATTTACATTTCCAATGTCTTTGTCCGAGATAAAATTACCAATTGTAAATGTAATTGATTTCCTCATGAATGTTTTGGCGTGGTTCCAAAAAAAATCACGTGCAGGGCGGGACAACACATAGGGAGAAGCAGGCTTGGAGCCCGTGGATTGGCGGAATCAAAGCATGTAAATATAAGGAATAACTGTCAGATTTTTCGAATTCATGAAGATTATCAATGGATTGGCTTGTGTGATAATTTTATGCATAAACGCCTTCGGCGCTTATGCAAATTATCACACAAGCCATTCCATTGATCACTTCATGAATTCGAAAAATAAGACAGTTATTCCTTAAATGTGTTGCAATGCATTTTTGACAATATAATTTCATGATTAAAGTTTGCCACTAAACAGTAGAACTACGATTAAATATCTGAATTAATCAGTTTTCAAAAGACATGATATAATTCACATAACATTTGTACATGTATACCAAGGATTTCTCATGAGAGGTGATGGCTTATTTCCAATGTGTTCCTTATACTCATACTTGTATAAAGATGTTAAATAAATATAAAGAAAAATTATTAATTAATTATTTTATTTAATTATTATTAAGATGTAAGATCAGGTTGACAACACAGAAACCTTTAAAAATATATTGTAGTACATGTATATACCAAATGTTGTAATAATACTATAAAACACGGTGGGACTTTACATTGGGCATTTACCCCTTCTAATAATAATTTCTTAACATTTCGTTTAAAACCAAAATTATTTCAAGTATTTAAAATAGTTTTGATTTCTGCTACTAACATGTTTTTAGTTTTTGATTCTATTAGAATAAAATGATTTAGGTTTTTTATGCCTAACTAATTATACAACAAAATTTGAGACTTTAACTTAGTGTTAAATCCACAGGTTGACTGCTATAATTACAAAACAATTAATAATCCGAAGGCTAGAAATAAAGTATTAGAAATCATGGAAGGAAGTGGTTAATATGTAGATCCTTTTAGACAGCTTCATGGTACACATGGAGAAAAAAAAACCTTTCAAACAAAATAGGTTAGATTTTTTTTATAATATCTGAGTCATTACTACCTTGTCTTAATGCATGTACAGTTGAACCAAGTTACAGGTCTGATCACTATATGATATCTATGGTTTTAACTTTTAATGATTTTAAAAAGGGAAGGGGCCTTTGGAAATTTATCAACTCCCTACTTAGTGATAAGCAATGCTTAGATTGTATCAGGGATGTTATCTCACAGGTGAAAAAGCAATATGCACTTCCTGTCTATGATCATGATAATCTTGATACTATTCTAGATGAAAACATCTATTTTACCATTGTTGACCAATTATTTCTAGAAACTCTACTTATGGAAATAAGAGGGAAAAGCATATCATACTCTGCATATCTAAAAAAGAAACAAGTTAATGAAGAGAAAGCATTACTCGAAGAAATAAAAACATTAGAAGAAAATATTTCTGAACACAATGTGGAAGAAATAAACGGAAAAAAGCAAAATTTAGAAAAACTTAGAAAACACAAACTTCAAGTAATATATATAAGAAGTAGAGCAAAATGGGTGGAAGAGGGGGAAAACCATCTCATTATTTCTGTGGTCTAGAATCAAGAAATTTTACCAGTAAAATAATTCCCAAACTTGTTAAAGAAAATGGGGAGATAACTCAAAACCAATTTGAAATTTTGGATGAAACAAAGCAATTTTATGAAAATTTATACACTACACCTAACAAAGAGTTAAAGAAATATGACTTAAATTCTGAATTAAATTTCAAAAATATACCAAAGCTATCATTAGATGAATGTGCATCTTTGGAGGGTAAAATTACATTACAGGAGGCTTCTAATACACTTAGCAAAATGAAAGCAAATAAATCACCTGGTTCGGATGGATTTTCAGCGGAGTTTTTTAAGGTCTTTTGGCGATTTCTCGGAGTTTTTGTTATTATGTCAATTAATTATGCTTATGAAAATAATAGTCTTTTAGTCACACAGAGACATGGAATCATTACATTTATGCCTAAAGGAGAAAAACCAAGACAATATCTGAAAAACTGGCGCCCAATTACACTTTTAAATACTATTTATAAAATAGTCTCAGACTCTATTGCAAATAGACTAAAGACTTATTTGGATAAACTTATCAATCCTGATCAAACATATATAGGGGAAAACACTCGTGTTATCAATGATATAATGCAGTACAATGAGGAGGAAGAAATTCCTGGTCTTCTACTACTTACTGATTTCGAAAAAGCCTTCGATACTGTTTCATGGAAATTTATACAAAAAACCTTAACATATTTTCAATTTGGACCTGATATACACAAATGGGTAAAACTATTCTACCATGATATAACTTCTGCTATTAATCATGGTGGCAATTTCTCAGCATCCTTCAATATCCATAGAGGCTGTAGACAAGGGGACCCGTTATCACCGTATATTTTTCTATTTTGTGCAGAAATTTTAGCTATACAAATAAGAGAAAATTAAAATCAAAGGAATTACTGTATGTAATAATGAAAAGAAAATTTCGCAACTAGCTGATGATACATCAATTATCCTTGATGGTAGCAAGGAATCACTGTTAGAAACAATCAAAGTATTAGAACTTTTTTCAGATATATCGGGACTAAGAGTTAATTTTTCGAAAACTAATACAGTATGGATTGGATTCAAAAAATATAGTCAAGATATCCTTTATAGAGATAATAATCTGAAATGGGGGGCTAATATATTTACTTTACTTGGAATTAATTTTGATGTAGAACTTCAAAATATGTCTAAATTGGATTATCAGCCAAAGTTAAGCAGAATAAAATCAATCTTGAATCAGTGGGAGAAAAGACACTTAACACCAATAGGAAAAATCACTGTTATCAAAACTTCTGCCTTTATTAAATCATATTTTTATGGCAATTCCACACCCAGATGACAATTTTTATAAAGAGTTAGATAAAGTATTCTTTTCCTTCCTGTGGAACCACTCTCAATATAGAATAAAAAAGGATGTAATTGTTAAAACATATGAAGATGGGGATTAAAGATGATAAATGTAAAGGCTTTTACATCTTCCTTAGAATTATTTTGGATGCGAAAACTCCTACTGTCAAATAGAGATCTACATGATTTTATACCAATATTAGATATAAATAAAGTTACAACATGCGGAATTGAATATATTAAAAATATTACAAAATCACTAAAAAACAAATTGTGGGTTGATGTATTTGACTCATGGATTGAGCTACATCATAAACAAAACCCAACTGCAGTTTCGGCAAATGCTCCGCTTTTTTATAATCCAAACATCCTTGTTGGTGGGAAAGTATTTTTCAATAAATCCATGTTTGATGCTTATATCCGACACCTTAATGATATTATGAATGAAGAAGGTGTTTTCTTGACTCATGGATCCGTTTGTGATATATATCCACAGGTGAAAATTAATTTTCTAGAATACATGAGTGTTATAAGTGCTCTTAAAGCATGGATGAAAAAAGCGAATTTTGATGGAAATGTAACTAAATCACAAAACCCTCTGGTTATGTCAAATATAAATACCCTTTTAAAATGCAAAAAATCAAAGCAATTTTATAATATTCTCAACCAAAATAGCACAGAACCTACTGGTAAAAAAAAAAGTGGAATGAAATATTTGAACTAAACGACAAAGAACGGAAAATGATTTTTAAATTGCCTTTTAAAGTTACAAACAATTGCAAACTGCAATGGTTCCAGTATCGAATTTTGAACAAAATTTTGGCCTCAAACTCATATCTATTTAAAATCAAAATCATGGACGACAAAAATTCTACCCTCTGTCAAGTGGAAGAAGAAACAATAGAACATTTGCTTTGGGAGTGTGATCATGTACAACATTTAGAGAATTTGAAAATTACCTTGAAAATAAAACAAATCTTCAGATATAAGTAACAAAAAATCATTTCATTTTTGGATTCTTAGATAAAAGGAAAAAGATACAAAATAATCTCGTTCTATGGCTTAAATATTATATCTACACAATGAGGTGCACAGGGAAGACACTTAATGTACCTGCTGCAATATTGCTTATGAACGCATTTAAAAGAACTCAAAAATATATTGCATACAAAAATGGTGAAAAGGATATGTTTGATACCTGCTGGAACTACTGGAAGCTTTTATTTCAATTAATTTTTAGACTGATATAAATATTGTAAATGCATGGACTTCTCTCTTTTCTCTCTCTCCCCCCCCCCCCACCCCAGCTTTCTCTCCTCTCTTCTTCCCCCTCCTCCCTCTCTCTTCTTCCCTTTCTTTCTAAAATGAAAAAAATACACCTTCTGAATTTGTTGTTAATCATTTATTGTATTAAATAACAGAATGTGTAAAACAAAAATAAAGAATTATAAAAAAAATAAAAATAAGAAAAGTTAAATTATTTAATCTAAAAAAAAAAATTGCCTTTGAGGCCGATCTAATACGATAACTACTAAAATTTGACTGAAGAAATAAAAAGAAGGGATTTTCCTTGAAAAACATTAAAAAAAAAATTTAGTCTAAAAAATAGTTTATTCAACATTCTTTAAATGTCACATTCTAAGAGATATTTCATTTAAAATGCCAATTCATATGAATAAATCTTATTCGGAAGGGTAAACAAATTTATTGTACTTGTGTACAGGAGCAAAATATGAATATTTTACTTTATAATGCGCCTCTGAAAAAAATGAAATGAAAAAAAAGTAAAAATACATGTAATAATAATAATTGCTGAATACGTAGAATTTTCATAATTGCATAATTTTAACATATCAAAATTCTGTAACAAAATAATAAATCTATCTGATGTTAATTTTAGACAGGTTATACCTGTAATTGCTTTTTCTTTATACTTAATTTACAGAATGGACCACATTCCCCGCCTATCAGAGATCCTCTATGTAGGTTTGAGTCGTAGAATAGGAACACCAAGTAAAGTGACCATTAGAAGGGACGTGTTGGATATCGAGGACTCGCTACTAAGACGGGAATTTGTGTGTAAATGTTATACCTGTATGGGAAAACACCACCCTTGTTCAAAACGAACCATGCATAGCGGTAGTTATAGAGAAGGATTTAGGTTTGATACATCTGATCAGGATTACATGGCGTGGTCTTGTTGTAATAAATTAATAAACAACATTTCTCAGCTTAGAGATGATTACAATTCATCAAAGGATCATCATATTATACTCACAGAAGATTCAGATACATCGCCAGGTTTTGTTAGACTACAGCACTTAGCACCTCCTTCCTCCGAATCCATCAGATCCTCAGTCATTATATTCAATGATAGAATTTATATATCATGTTTTTTATGGAGACAAAGATTCTTTAAACATGGACTAATACTACAAAATGAATATCTTCATGGTCCCTGTATGAGCGGATACTTGGGACCTAGTCAATTAGATATAACAATTTGCTTTTGCTGCAAATATTGGCCAAGTACTACAGAAAATTGAATAAAAAGATGCCTTACGCACACATGGCCTCCTGCAAGTGTGCTTAACGACATTTTAAACAATGGTTATCACTGCGTGGCTATTGGGAGTAGTGCCACCAGTAGAAATGATCTAGAGTGGAGATTGTCCTTTTCTCTGGCAGAACAAAAACTAGTGTACGCTATGAATCATACTCAATTTTTATGTTATGGACTTTTCAAAATATTTCTCAAAGAAGTGTTCAACAAGAACGTTGAGGAACCATTACTGTGTTCTTACTTCATAAAGACTACAATGTTCTGGTTAATACAAGTTGGACATTTGAGGTGGTGTCCTGACAATCTGCTGAAATGCTTTTGGATGTGTATAAAATACCTCATGCTCTGTGTGCATCGTGGTAAATTCGCCAATTTTTTCATTCCACAGAACAATATGTTTTTAAACAAAATTGTTGGTGCTACCCGTGAATCCCTTCTAGAACAACTCGGTCAGTATTACAGATTAGGCATGTCCTGTTTACTCCTTAGTCCGACAATCAGATCTATCCTTGAACCAGCCCTTTACAATCTTTCATTGGTGATCCCCTCATCAGAAGGAAATTGTAACGATATTGCATGTAATGATCGTTGTATCTTACAGGAAGTTTTGAGACTTGATTTTATATTTGTAGAAAAAATTTCACTGTTAAAATCTGTTGACACTGTGTTACATTTGTCATTGTCACCATACCAATCAGTAACATTACAGTACTTGACAGCTGAGTGTCTTGTTCAAGCAGCCTTCATGATCGTAAGCAGCGTCCAATATTTTAAGCATAAATATGTGTACTGTTTGGACAGAAAATTTTGCAACATGTTGAAATTATCATTACAGATAGGAGCCATCTCCCATTCACTGTATTTAGCTCTGTATTACTATAGGATAGGGACACATAATGAAGCACTGTATATAACTAACGTGACAAAACGAAGACTATACGAGCCCCATGTTATGCATGCATATAACGGTATGGGAGACAGTTATAGATATAGGGAGTATGTGAGTGGTCTGTCGTTGTCTAAGAGAATTAAAAATGCTTGGGTGTTGCCAATTATACTTCGTCCTGAGATATGCTATATTGAAGAATTAACATTAGAACAATCAGCTGCATTTCAACATTCACACTATTTACGTATTCCACCATGTGTATTGGTAGAAATGTTGTCAGTTTTATCTCACTACAGACTGGGTAATAGATGTCAGTGTTTAAAGTCACTGACAGATCTGCAGACACTGCTGCTCTATAATGATGGGACCTATGCTCATTTAGAACACCGAGACATATCCTGGCAGATACTAGGAATCTGTCAGCAAGTTGTGGGAGACTTACAAGGGGCTTTACAATCTTATCAAGAGTCTCTTAGACAGGGACCATACCACTATATACAGGAAGCTACAGATTATAGAATAAAAAGGGTTAAACAACAAATACAACGAGATGTTTACATGTAAAAATATGTTTAACAATGTTTTTATAGGAATTAAAAGAAATGTAGACCAGGATGCTGTACTTATGTAAAAAAGAACCTTTAGAAAACACAGATGAAACTTTCAGTATATATAATAGTATATGTACCTGTATAGCATCATTATCTGTAAAGGAAAAATCAATTAATTTTAATCAAGTTAACGTTACCTTAAAAATGACAACTGTGTTACATTGTTTATACCTATCTATATCCAATGAATATTTTTAGTTTCATTTTTGTGAAAATCCTTTAATCATACCATTAACTCTGAACTAGTGTAGATTCCATTTTTTGAAAACCACCCGTCTGTGCGATTTTTTGAGCAATGGAGTCAATGAAACATACCATGATGTACTGACCAATAAAACATAACTTGTTTATTATTACATGTACATGTTATGATAAATAGTATTTACATTTATAATTAAATAATATTATAGTAACAAAAGTATGCCTTTGTTTGTTTATTTGGATATATTTCCATTTCTAATTTTTCTCTCTGTGATAACTCTTTGAAAGTTAGCGGAGTTAATTTCTTGATAATTCTACCGGAATGTAAATTAGGCAGGTCAATAGGTCAGGAGCTAAGAAGGCCTAATATGCATGCAAATCTCGTGCGCATCTGTCTCTGAGTCTGACGCTAAGGAGGCCAAATATGCATGAAAATCTCGTGCAGCTACCGCTGTGTTTGACGTCAGTGGGGAAGGACTATTGAAATTGGGATGGGAATCTTCATGTAATTTAAATCTATGTCTGCATTTTAAAGTCTAAATCTACAATTTTATTTCACAATGAAATGGAAATATAAGGAATCAGTGTCTAGTTAGCTTCGCCCGTTGTGCAAATTATCCCATGTTTCCCACTATTGTTGATGCCTTGGCATACTATGCAAACTAGACAACGATTCCTTAATTAATAGATGTATAAATTCTGCAAACAAATTTACCAGTGCCTATGCGGGTTATGTTTAAATGGCCCAATAATAGAAGATTAGTTTTGCCCTATCCATCTGTCTGTTTTTCTGCAAAACCTTAACCTTCCCCAAAACTTTTGATCTGATGCCTCTATTCCATGTGTGACTTTCTTGTGCAAAGACCTTTTTTGGTATGAATTTTCACCTTGACCTTGGAGTTTGACCCACTCTTGAAAGTGTTTACGAAACTCAAACTATTGGCCCAATGACTTTTGAAAACAAGATGTGTTTGTGAAACAATAATGCCCCCGTATGGTAACATAGCGAAGATTTAACTTTTCTTAAATGAAAATTTAATATATTGATACCGAAAGTAGTGTATTCTGACTGGAAATACAATAGTGAAATATGAAAGTAGGCCAATGTGCATAAGGTCGGAAATCTCCAAAGTCAAAGTCAAAAGGTCATGGTAATTGGCCTCCAATCAATTGGTCTTGCCACAAAGAATACATATTTGAAGTAACGAATCCCTAGTGCTAGCCCTTCAAAAGTTATGGCCAAGGTTAAATATTTTAAAAAGTAGGTCAGACTTCAAGGTCAAGGTCCACATTCTTTATACTACATGTCACAAGGATTAAATATAAAAGTATGAAAGCACTAGCCCTTACCATTCAAAACGTATGGTCAAGATTTTTTTTTAAAGTAAGTCAAACTCCAAGGTCAAAGGGTCAAAGTTCTTAAAATCCCATGAAGGGTTTTCTCACAAAGAATATATATATGAAGTATGAGAGCATTAGACCTTAGCGTTGAAAAGTTGTGGCCAACGCAAAAGTTTTGCTTATAAGTACAGAAATCTTCACGGTCAAGGTAAAAAGATTAAGGTAATTGGTGTCTAGACTATTGATTGCAATAAACATTGAACTTTCTACCAAAATTGTAAACATTCATTGCCCTGAGCAACTTGTTCTTGTGTAAAGGCGGGGGTTTTAATGAATAAATAGTGAAAATGTATTATTCGCTGCTAACGCTCTAGGGAATTCATCGGTTAACTATGTGCATAGTTAAAATGACCATGGACGCTTCTTCTAAAATTGTGAAATGCATTGTTCTAAGGGCAAGTTGGCGTTAGTGTTAGGACAGGGCTCTATCAATCATGTAGTGAAGTACACAAGTTTAATAAAAATCTGCTGCTCTCCTTCGGAGTAATTAGCAGTTTACTATGTGCATGGTTAAGATAAATAAAGGTGCTTTTTCAAAATTATGAATTCTGGTCACTTGGTCAGGAATTCTGATGACAGGTGACAGGTGGAGTTCTATTGATCATATTGTGTAATGTGTATAGACGAATATATTTGGTACATATTCTACCTATCCCTATATTTATATTGGTAATTGGATAATTAGAAAATTTCCGGGAAACAATTAAGGTAGTACGATCCTCAGGTTTATAAAATTAGCAGTTAAGTAATCAAAAATACTCATAAAATTATCTTTGAATCCACAAAGTTATGTAAATTTATCCAGAGTAATTCTTTAAAGTTTAAGGATAAAGTTAGTCATATTATATAGGGAAAATTGTGAAATCTCCAATATTTTTGTAGAAAAAGCAAATTGGAATACCAGCAATGCATTTTCTAATTGCAAATTGATAAACAAATATATTTTAGGTTAAAAAACGATAGGTATCCAGGCACTCAGAGAAATTATCATAATTTTTATATTTATTTGGTATTTTTTGTGTTCTATTACCGTCATGCGTTCTATAATACATAGTGAAAAAGGCTTTTGCTATCATTGCAAGACACCACAAATCACTTCTTACTTCATTTCATGCTAATAAGCATTGGTATTTAAGGCTGGATTCAAGAATATCTTCTTTCTCTAAAACTGCATTAATTTTTTTCCTTATATAGGGTACAAATGTCAACTTTTATAAGACTTTTTCTAAGACTTCCAAAAACCTTGTATCTTATAACGATGAATAAAATGAAAATTGTTGCATGCAAAAATTTCGTTTTCAAGCTTCTTTTTGATGCAATTTGAATTAAATATTAAATTTTGGAGCTATCCTTCCTGGCTGAGGATCGGATATCCTAGAATGTATACCGACTATTGCAACTGCATGTGAACGTTTAGTTTCTGAATAATGATAGTCGTTCGGCGCCTTTCTTTTCACTTTTGTGAATAATTTGTGTGAAAAATGGTGTTTTTCACTTTGTTATTGTATAGCAGGCTATTCAATGGTATATTTTTTTTATAATTATATGCTACCCCTGTAACGTTAATGATTCAACCCGGGTCCATACTCAACATTACATCCCGCTTTGATATCAAATTTTGTTTTCCTGTTGTAATCAGATATCCATACCGTTATGATAATTTTTCATGATCTATGTATATTTGATATAAGTTTTATCAAAACTTGCATAAAACAGATTCAACTGAAAATTGAAAAATTCATATAATTTTCCCACTTACTATTGGCTCAGCGGACATATCAATGGAAATAACTAAGTTGCTAGCCAATACATCTGAATGTCGAGTTGAAGGCAAAAGCTAATAAAGGAACACATTTAGTATAAATCAAAATTCCAACATTTTCCTTAAAGACCCTGGTCTCCTTATACTATATAAATGTTGTCATTAAAGGACTCCAGATTTCTTTTGACATCAACATCAAAATTATCTTTGTGCAGAATCAGAATAGTGCCCCATCACAGCGAAGCATAGTTAAGGCTTGAAAAAAGGGGGCGGGGCTTAATTATACCGGAAAAGTTTACTGTGACGTCACACAAAAATATGACTTTTATGTATTTCTCATAATACCTGAACATGAAATAATTTGCAACTTTTAACTGTATTAGCATAATAAACAACAATAAAACTTATCAATGCATTAAAAAAACTTGCTAGTTAAATCTCATGTAGCTGGTTATAAACAAAGCACTTATAGCGATGAATTTGTAAACATGACGTCATTTTGGTAAACATGACGTATTTCATGTGCTGTGAGAGGCAGATTGAGGAATTCTTTAACAATGAAAAATGCGTTTTATTATTAAAAGGAATATTTACAGGTCTCAAATAGTCGATTGATACCAATGTATATCCTTTGTTTATTGCGATTATTCATTAACTATCAAGATAATGTAGTTTATTAATTATGTCGTGTTTTTTATGCACAGGTTACGCATATTTTAAATCGAAATGCCTCATAAAATCGTACTTTCGCAAGGGCATACACTGAACAGATCTTAACCATTTTTTTAATATAGGTAAAGGATATTTTTCTTAACTTGAAAAATTCTGCTGCTTTCTTTAAATCGTGGGCGTGATTTTATAAGTACACAAAATATTAGGTAAAAGTCAAATATACTTCGACATTGGCTTCTTTATCTGAAAATTTAACTATTAAAATATGAATTTTATATGATAAAATAAAATATGAATTTTATTCAAGCAGCAGCACTTTTCAGAAACAACAAAGTATGCAGAAACAATTAATGGCTTGAATTTGAAATTTGTTAATGACCTGCATTCTGTACACAAACTCTGCATTCATCACGTGACTGTTCATCGATGGGACAAAACTTCATACAGTACAGAGTACGTTATACTATGTTATTTCCATAAGTATTTAAGTTCTGTGATAATAAAACAACTTAATTAAAATAAATTCAGTTTTAAAAATATCCCCCTTTTTTGCACGTCTAATTTTCGTTGATTTCTCATAGTAGGCCTTAACAGTGCTGCGAAGAAACTATAATATCCGAGTTCTGTTATTAAAAAGAAGTAGCATCTATAAATCCTTAACGACTCGGTTGGTCAAACCCGAGCTTGCATCTTTATGGTGTAATGAACATTTCCTTTTCTTTCTTTTTAAAATTGGACACATCTCATGCTTAACAGAATAATCTTTGTGTGATGGATTTCCTTTTATGATTTCGTCTCATTACAATTTTAAAATCAGTCTGAATTGCCCCCCTTTTTTTACAAACGAATTTAACGAGGCCCGATCTACTTGAACTGCGCATGCGTTTTAACGCAGCGTCGACTCAGACACGTCATAGTACCCTTGACTGCCGTCACAATTGAACACAATAACGTCACAATTAAAATGAAGTCAAATTGCTTACCTGGTAGCTGCTCTATAGAATGTACATGTTGAAAGCTGGTATTTCCATCATTTACATTTTTTTAAAAAATATGTTTTAATTAATAAACAACATTGGATCATGATTTATTTGGAGGTATCAATTTCTTGGTACATATGCATTAATTTTACCTTTTTTATTTCAATTTTTGAGTTAAAAAAATAAACACTACAACCAAAAGTAAACGATTTTAGTGTTTCTCCTTGAACGTGTTGAAATGTTTATACACACCCTTTTTTATTAAGGACTTAAATATGCATGGATTAGCTTGAATTAAAATAAGTCAGTCTATGAATCATTTAAATGCAACCCCCGATATATATTTTTTCTATATACATGTATTACATGATATTAGTAAAATTCGTCATTTGTCGCCTTTATCCCCCCCCCCTCCCCCTTTTCCCACGTATAACAATGTTGCGTTTTAAGAAAAAAGTAAAGCATGGAGAGAAAATTATTCCAGAATGTAAGAATTATTTGGTTTTTGGAAACATACAGTATTGCAGTTGTTTGTTGATGTTATGTTAATCCACGGCGACTTATTTCATGTCTAGTCGGATAAAATAAATCCTAATTTTGTGTTTTGATATGCCCCCTTTTCACTGCAATAAGGGCTACCTCCAATTTTCTTTTCGTTTTTTATGAGAAGAATGAAAATTGCATGATATATGTGAAAAACAAACATTTCATCGTCTATTTTTTTTTAATTTTCAATTTCTTTGTTTTTTCGAGAGTTTTACTGTAATTGTGTATAAAAACACGAAAAATGGTCTAAATCATGATAGTGCCCCCATTTGACTACTATAAAGGCAAGGTAACAAAATTTCATTCTAATTTTTCTTAGCATAATACATACAAGAATATTTCCAAAAAATTAAAAATTTTTAACATTCCGTTTTCGTAATTTTCAACAAGATCGGGCCTCATTAAAAGATTGACTTTATAACAAGTTTTTCCAAAATAGGGGAAGGGCGTTAATCTACTTCTGCCGAAACGTACTTCGGGATTTTGAACAGAGAATTTCTTTTTATACAACCCTGTAACTAACTGTCACCAGAAATTATTGAACTATCTTAGAACTATCTAGGAATATATTTTATTGGAATTGTTTTGTCCGTAGTCGAAAAATTCATTTCCATGAAGGAAATTACATTTGGGAGGTAGATAATAGCATAATACAAGATGTGTTTGTGAAACACTGATGCCCCCGTATGGCAACATATCAAAGATTAAACTTTCCTTAAATGCAAAATTAATGAATTGGTACCAAAAGTAGGGCATTCTCACTGGAAAACAATTGTGAAATTTGAAAGTAAGCCAATGTTAAAGTTGTTTTTTCAATATAAAGTACAAAAATCTCCAAGGCCAAGGTCAAAAGGTCAATGTAATTTGGTATCAAACGAAAGGTCTTGCCACATAGAATACTTATGTAGAGCATGAAAGCGCTAGCCCTAAAAGTTCATAAGTTATGGCGAAGGTTCAATTTTTTAAAAAGTAAGTCAAACTCCAAGGTCAAAGGGTCAAAGTTCTTGTTATGAAATGAAAGGTATTGTCACAAGAATTGAATATGTAAAGTATGAAAGCACTAGCCTTAACCCATTAAAAGTTATGGACAACGTTGCTTATTTGAAGAAAGTCAATCTTAGAGGTCAAGGTCAAAGGGTCAAAGTTCTTGGTATCCAATAAAGGGACTTCTCACAAGGATTATATATATGAAGTATGAAAGCCCTATTCCTTACCGTTCAAAAGTTATGGCCAAGGTTAAAGTTTTTTCACAAGTATGGAAATTTACAAGGTCAAGGTCAAAGGGTCAAGATTGTTGGTATCCAATGAAAGGTCTTTCAACAAAAATTACACATGTGAAGTATTAATGTCCTGATATCTACTGTTAAAGATATGGCCAAAGTAAAAAGTTAAAATTTTCATGTAAAAGTGGGTCAACCTCCAAGGTCAAGGTCAAAAGGTCAAATTTGGTGGTACCCAAAGAGAGATCTATTCACAAGGTATACACATGTGAAATATGGGCAAGGTTAAAGTTTTTGCAGACAAACAGACAAACAGACAACAGAGAGACAGACAGACAGACAGAGAGACAGAGAGACAGACAGACAGACAGACGGACATGACAAAAACTATATACCCCCGAAACTTCGTTTACGGGGGTATAACAATGTGGATATAACGAATTCACCTCCGATTGTAGAAATTAATGACAAAAGGAAATCCTCGACGCATTTTAAACACTTAACAATGTTTAAATAGCATGGGTAATATGCAAGCACCCATATACATGCCAAAAAAAGAATTGAATTGGCTACCAATTTAACCTGTACACATATAAAGAACATTCCTGTAGAAAACGAGCCTTTGTGTACACGTGTTATGTCAAAAGCACAGTTTCTAACGTTTACCCTAATTTTTGGTAGACCTTTAGTTAAATATTCATGATAAACTATTTTTATGCCCCCGTAAACGAAGTTTCGGGGGCATATAGTTTTTGTCGTGTCCGTCTGTCTGTCGAGCTGTCTGTCTGTCTGTCTCTTTGTCTGTTTGTCCGCAAAAACTTTAACCTTGCCTATAACTTTTGATTAAGTGGAGTTATGACATTCATATATCACATGTGTATTCCTTGTGACAAGACCTTTCTTTGGGTACCACCAAATTTGACCTTTTGACCTTGGAGTTTGACCCACTTTAACACAAAAATTTTGAACTTTTACTTTGGCCATATCTTTTGAATAATAAATACCAGGACATTTATATTTCACGTATGTATTTTTTGTGGTAAGATCTTTCATTGGATACCAACATCCTTAACCTTTTGACCTTGACCTTTGAGATTTCCGTACCTATGAAAAAACTTTAACCTTGGCTATAACTTTTGAACAATAAGTACTACGACTTGCATACTTCACATATGTAATTCTGATGAAAATATCTTTTTTTGGATACCAAGAATCTTTACCCTTTGACCTTGACCTTGGAGTTTGACCTACTTTAAAAATACAACATTGACCATAATTTTTGAAGGGTTCGGGCTAGGGCATTCGTACTTCACAAATTTAATTTTTGTGGCAAGACCTTTCATTTGATATCAAGAACTTTGACCCTTTGACCTTGACCTTGGAGTTTGACTTACTTTTTACAAACTTTAACTTTGACCATAACTTTTGAACAGAAGGGGCTAGAGCTTTCATATTTCACATGTGTAATACTGTACTTGTGTCAATACCTTTCATTGGATATCAAGAATCTTGACCATTTGACCTTGACCTTGGAGTTTGACTTACTTTTTACAAACTTTAACTTTGACCATAACTTTTGAACGGTAAGGGTCTGCGCTTTCATACTTCCCATACGTAATCTTTGAGACAAAGCCTTTCTTTAGAACCCAACAACCCTGACCCTTTGACCTTGAAAGTTCGTCCTATATTATAAAATGTTAACCTTGGTCATAACCCTGGAACAGGTGTAGCTATATATTTCGCATTTATTGTGAAAAGGCCTTACTTTGTTATCAACATATTTGATCTACATTTGAGAAAGCTTAACCTTCGCTATGTTGCCATACGGGGGCATCAGTGTTTCACAAACACATCTTGTTTCTTTAAATTTTACTCACGAAAAAATTCTAAATCTGTTGGAAAATATCAAAGCATTGCCAACACGCTATGAACAGCTAATGCTTTGGCGCTGTCGTAACAAGGTAAGCTGTCTACATCATAATTATAGATTATAGATTATGCCTTTACTGAAACGTTTTGATCATTTTAATACTTTCCAGGCTACGGACATTCCTTCGGCCTTCACAGGATTTGATCACCCGACGGATCCAATTCAATTAATCCCCATTGAAATTTTTAACTTCTTATTTATTTCTTAAAAAGAGACAGTTAGAAAACAGGGTAAATATATCCTTTGAACATGTTCTCGTAAAATCAAAAGGAAAGAAAATGATTAGTTTAGAACAAATATTCTATTTTCAACGTTAATCAAAGCATGAGAAAACAAGATAGGAAAGAGGAAGTAAATTTAAGAAAACGTGGTTAAAAGAAAACCAAGATAAAAAAGGAGTAATAAAAAGGAAAAACAAAATATAAAAATTAGTAAAAATAATCTATCAGAATCCTTCTTTTAACATTTTTTTATGGTATGTCCAAGATAGAGTTGGGAAAAGTTGTACAGGAAACAACAATGGACAAAAACTGAAGATGTTTGAACAAAAATTTTACTAGATAAACAAATTTTCTTAAGTCCTTTTTAATCACTTTAATGAAATATATGGTAATAATGAAAAGTACTCAAGCTCAGAAGTTTTATCAAGTCTTATCAAACAGTACAAATCTAGATCATAGTAAACACAGAACTCTTAAACACCTAAGTCGAAATATCGAGTGCCAGGAGGATTGAGTATCCCTTACCAACCGGTCACACACGTCGTCAGCTCCTTGTTATGACCGGGAAATTTTGAAAAATCCGTAAAGAATTTATTTTGTGTAATCATAGCGTAACAATTAGTATAAAAAGTACTCAGTCAATATTTGACTTAATGATGTAATGGACCATACAACTATGACTGTTATAATGACGTTCAGAGTCTGATTTTTACGTTTCATCAAGTTGTTTGTTGTAGTAGGGGCAATTTGTATTCCTGATTGGCGCAACTGTTTCGGCAAAATAATATTATTATACTGTATCACAAAATTCTTTATTGAAGCTAAAAAATCACTGTTGTTGTCCGTGCACACAGAAAAACATTATAGAGAACACCTAAATAAATAAGATATTACTTCATGTTTTTAATGTGTTTTACATAGTCAATCGAAAGAAAAATCTCAGAAAAATGGAGAAAATGGGGAAATTAAAAATATCTTTGAATTATAAATTTATTGAGTCTTAAATACTTAAAAAAATTAAGAGTGACTTTGTATTATATATAAAAAAAGATTTCTAGGTGACATTATAGAAAATGCATTCCACATTTGTCATTATATATATCATACTAAAAAAAACAGAAATTGAGTTGAAATTGGAACAAAAAACAAGCATAATTTTCAAAACAGTAATTTTATTTTTAAAAATAGGTTCAAAATTGAAAAAGTTTGACAATATATTTTATTTTTTAAATTCATCCGATTAAGAAAAAAAGCGAATGATATAAATTTGGAAAGAAGAGAGGGTTCAAGGAAAATGTAAACTTTTAAGATACGTTAAAACGGAAGAACAAAATACAAAATTAGAAAAAAAATCCTTAACAAATTCTGACATCTGTCCGCTGGTGGAGAATCCGAGATATAAAGTGTAAAAACAGGGGAGGAAACAGCTGTCAACAGATAATGAAGGCAAAAATCGCTTGAATAAAGAGCATTAAAAAAGAAAGGGAAGAGGTATTTCTTTGACATAATGGGTTTTTCATTGGAGGCTCTGCCTCTTTGGCTTAAAAAAAAAAATTAATGTCAAGAAAATTTTGAATTAGAGATAAGAAAGAGAACATTCAAAGAAAAACACATGGAATATTATTATTTAAAAAATGTAATAAGTAAATTATATAAAAAAGAAAAACATTTATAGGAAATGTTAATTAATAATATCACCAAAACATGGATACATTTAAAACAGAAAATGTTCACGAATGACAATCTGCTGTGTTTATGAAGAAAGTAACATTCTGATTGAATATGTTATACACAGACCTGGGGTAATGGTAATGCATTGTAATCATTACATTTTTTCAAAGTAATGGGGTGTAAAGTGTAATGGATCCATCTTTCAATTACAAGTAATTGTAATGTAATGCATTACTTTAAAAAAATGTCTGTAATGACCAATTACTTTTCAATTACATTTCAATTACATTTTATATAATAGTCTCTTTTTATTTTTCAATGTGAAACAAATAAATATCACTGAGAAGTTATTTTTTTATTAATAATGTTAGAGTTTTAAACTTAAAATCCGAAATCCTACAATATTTTTTATATTATTAAATGGTAATTTATAGACAAACGAAATAATTCTTTTAATAGAAATCTTCTTGACAATTAAGACAATTGTAAAATCAATTGAAGAGAACCAAAGAAAAATATTAAAAGAAATCGTCAGGTTTTAAAGAAAGATACGTAAAAGTGATATTAATACAAGTATATCGAGACTTACAGTTAAATTAAAGGCCCTTTCACAATTGGCGCATGAGCACTTTACAACACTTTGCGATGGGAAAATTTTTGCTTCGCACGAGCTATCGCATACGTTGCACGATGTCTCGCATTCATTGCATGTGTTTTAGTGGTCGCATCAGGTCTCCTCAAAAAAGTCAACATGCGCACTATTCAGACGCGACCAAGTGCGATCCAAATTATCGCAATTCAACGCACGAATATTAGTACGAACGTTTTACAACGTTTTATGTACTCATAAGACTGATGCACGATTTTTAAAGATCGTAAGATTAATCGCTGCTGTCTTTGCGTGTGTTTTGCGACCATGAGACTGTTGCTCAGAATGTCTCATGTAATCTTGCAACGTTTTACTACCATTGCTTGATTTATCACCTTCAATTGCCATGCTTTGCAACAGGTATATATTATACCGTGAATAATTATAAGCATCTTAAATATGTCAACTGAAGAGCGTCGGAAACGGCTGGTATATATACCCGACCCTCAGACTCGCACGAACATTCGTACTATGGAATGCATGAGCGCACGAGCAGTCGTATTGTCGCACGTTCAATCGTCCGATTACCCGATCGGTCGTGCAATCCTATCGCATTATCTTACAACACTCGCTTTCATCCTACAACAGTCGCATATAGACGCAAGATATATCGCAAGATGTAATGCACAACAGTCGCTTTAGATCGTGCGAATTTCGTACGAACACTTTTTTCATATGCGATTATTTTGGCAACAGTTTACGATCCTAACCAAAATTATTCGGTCGCACGAATATTTTGTCGCTTCTGCTCGTGCGCCAATTGTGAAAGGGCCTTTAGATACAAATTATATTTTTCTACTTTTTTTCCCTTTTCAATCTGGTAAAATGGACCTGGTAAACATGATACAAGATCAGTATGATTTATTGTAGACACAAAGAGAAACTAAGGCCAAATATAAATATAGACTGATATATTGACCATCATTTTTTTTTGGTAGCTTAAGACCTCAAAATTTAAACCCGTGACATCCAAGTACTTGTAATTATCCCCTTTGGTTGTGTTTAATTTATGGCTTCATTGATTATACCTGTTAAGCTAATTAGAAGTGCTAATTAATTCATTAAGTTTTTAATACTCCTTATACATTTATAGCATTATCTGTTAATTAAATATTAGTTTACATAAAACATGTTAAATAAATCATTTATTTAAAAAACAAAAACAACAGAGAAACTCACATCAGATATTGAACAAAACTACAACATTGAAAGTGTTCTGATCCACTTTCTCTGTCAACTGTAGATTGGATTGGTAAACTACATGAACATGATACATGAATCCAAAATCCAAATACCACTCTGATTTATAGATCTGAGGGAAAACATTTTATCGAGCAAAAAGTGTGAAAGTTAATTTATAG